>NC_056747.1:952023370-952067670 GCF_019279795.1 Protopterus annectens
CTAGGCCTGAACCCTCTGACGTGACCCTGTAGGGAGGCTGCCATGGTTTCCAGCCTACCTACGAATGCTGCCACAGCACATATCGTGGTTGGGTCTGAGGTTGCTCTCTACTCTTTAGCTTCCCGTGTCCGAACAGCAGGTCTCAAGGGGCACACCTTGTTTTCTTCAACTACTGAAGCTGTAACCGAACCTGCATTTGGATAACTGCATCCTCTGGTCACTCCCTTAAAATGGACATCCAGACCATAGCAAACCACTTCCTTTTCTCTGTACTGCCTCCAACCACTTCTCAGACTGAAGCCCAGGATCTCCTTAAAATAACAGAATTTGCCTTCATGAAATCTGGAGAGCCCTCTCATTCTTCCACTTTTGAGGTCTCCCCATCTAAAAGGAGCAAGGATGTAGCTTTTCAGAAAGAGGAAGAGTCCCCCTAGCTCTAAGGATGAGAAGAAGTTGTCCTACTCTGGCCACTTACCACTTCAAACTTACCCAGACTCAGATGACGCCCTCTCTTTTGCCTTCCACCACCATGGGGACCTTTCATTCAGGGATACCTTGCATAGGATGAAGGAGGTTTTCAGTTGGGAAAGTAAGCAGATGTTCTTCGTGTTTCACTGTTGCAGTCATTACATTTGGGTTATCTGCTTGCAGTAGCCCTCAGTCGGCCTGAATAACAAAGTCTTGGGTCCTGCATCGGTTGCTGTCCTTTTTTCCATGACATCAGGTCGTCAGGGGTATAAAACATGCAGCCGATGCCATTACATCAGTCTTTCTTGCCACTCAGTGCCCGAAGCAGAAGCAGTTTGCAAGTGCCTGTTGGCCGACTCCTGAAATTTTCATTTTCGAGTTTCAGAACCGAAGTCTTCAACTAAAGCTAAGTACCCCGTTGGGGAAACTTTTTCTTGCTCCGTACCGATGTCAGTAAAAGTTAATAATTGCATTACTTGTGGAAAGCAAATACCTCATAAAGATTTTCATTCGTATTGTATTCCTTGCCTAGGCCCTGACCACGATGTATTTTGCTGTCGGTTTTGTGTTTTATTTAATCAGTGCACTATTCATCGTCAGTATATTTTCGCCTCTAAATATTTCAGTTCTCGGTTTAATTATCCAGAAATGTAGTCGGTTAGCCATCCGACTACCGGGATTCCAAAAAATCGCCAAGATAAAGACAGGCCACCGAGGTCCAAAACTGCCAACGACGCTTTTCCTAAGCCAGTCGCCAGTTCACCGGTACTCAGTGAGGCACTTTCGCAGCCCCTGATACCCGCTACTTCTGATTCGCAGGTCTCTACTGAGACCCATTGGGAGTCCAGCATGCTGCGAGATGCTTCAACTATGGAACCCGCGGATGTCTCTACCTTGGATGGGTCCGGAGCCGCTGTGCAGGCACCAGCTTCTGAAGGTGTATTCAGGCCTATGGACTTGCATATTAAACCAATGCCTCCTTCTTTACTTAGGCCTAAATCTCGATCCGTGCCTAAAAAAAACTATGCCCAGGCTGCATGCTCAGGCCTCTATGCCTAAAAAACAAATGATAAGAATGGCTGAAGATCTAATAACTGTACTCGGGGGTAGCCAACCCCCCCCCCCCCTTCTAAGAGGCCTAGGACTGAAGTTGATTATGAATCTTCTGATCAGTATTCTGTTTGTTCTGATTCTTCTGATGATCTAGATTTGCCCTTATCTACTTATGAAGATTCTGATGCAGAGAACTCCATTCCCTCTGCTTTCCCTCCTGAGGATTTTTCTTTTGGGGAAACCTTACATACTCTAAGGGAGCATTTCCAGTGGGAAAACCAGGATTTTTCTGATTCAAAAAAGAGGCTTAGGGATTTCCTTCTCCTACCTCAGCATAGGCCTTTAGCTGTTCCTCCTGTACTAGACATTGTTGATGATGCTTTTTCGGAATCTAGTTTGGCCCCTGATTCTCTGCCTCCTGCTCCCAGAAAACCTGACAGATACTACCGGGTCCCTGAGTCCTAAAAGTTCCTTTTCAAAAATCATATTGCAGATCCAGAGACTATTTCACAGGGGCCCAAGGGCATTAAGGCTTCTACTGCTAAAAGTCCTACCCCTTCTGATAGACTCCAGGGCGCTGGATAGATGGGGTAAGAAGGTTTACACTTCTGCAACCTTGGCCATTAGGGCTTTAAACTGCCAGTTTCATATGTTAAAGTATCAGCAACATGTTATTGGACTGCTTAAACAGAAAATGATGTTGATTCCTGACTGTGTGGAAAGTAAAGAATTACAGGATTTAATGCATTCTGCTGAACAAGTTGGAAAACATACATTGCAATGTGGTTTTGATTCATTAGAGGCCTCTTGCAGGGCTGCTATTACTGAGCCTGTGCTCAGAAGGCATGCTTGGCTTAAGGAGCAATCTTTGCCTGATCATGTTAAAGTTAAATTGTTGGGTGCTCCTTTAAATCAGGACCGCCTGTTTGGCAACAAGGCTGAGGAAGTTCTTAAAAAGATGGAATATAAAGCTAAATCTATGCAAACTTTTAAAGATTTTTTACAAGTTCAGCCTCCTAGATTTAGTAGGCACTGGCCCTCTAAGAATTGGTCCTTTCCAGCCCCTTCCAGGTCTTCTCAAGCCATACCCAGACACAGCAAAAACCCCAGGTTTCAGTCCCGGGGACACACACAACTAAGCAGTGGGGGGCCTCCACTTCCATATCTGGGAATAAGATGACTCCCCCCCCCTATGGTAAACTGTCTCAATGACTTGCTTTTAAAATTTCCAAGTACTTGTCAACTGACTGCCCCTTTGGGGGGAAAGATTGCTCTTCATGCAAAGAATTGGGAACTCATTACTCCGGACAAATGGGTTTCAAATATAATGTCCCAGGGATACAGATTCCATTTCCACACATTGCCAACACCTGGTGGGTGGCCGGACTTACCCCCAAATCAGTGGGCAGAGACCCAAAAACAAGTACTTTCTCTCTTAAGCATGGGGGCTATTCAACTGGTACCTGAAGAGGAAAAGGGACAAGGTTTCTACTCAAGACTTTTCCTGGTACCCAGAAAAGACAATTCATGACTTCCTATCCTGGACCTGTCTACTCTAAACACCTTTTTGGAGATTCCAAAATTCAAGATGCTGACTCTTCACCAATTACTTCCTATGCTAGGCAAAGATGCCTTGTTGGCAACACTAGATTTAAAAGAAGCATACCTGCACATCCCAATCAGGGAATCTTGCAGAGAAGATACCTACGCTTCAAAGCAGGCTACACGCACTATCCATTCTCTGCACTGCCCTTTGGCTTATGTACTGCGCCCAGGGTATTCACAAAGTGCCTAGCTCCAGTTGTTGCATTTTACAGGCAAAAAATATACCCATACCTGGACGATTGTCTCTTTCAGGCAGAAAGCCAGGACATACTTTTGAATCATCTAGCCTTTGTAAAAAGGGTTCTAACTTGTCTGGGGTACACCTTAAACTAAAAGAAGTCACACCTGGTACCCTGTCAACCAATTATATTCCTGGGAGCAAGCTTGAATACAACTTCCCATATGGCTTACCTCACGCCTGAGAAACAAATTCATTTGACAACCTACTTCAAACAAGTGGCCACAAAAACCCTGCTATCTGCAAGACAAATACTGCAAGCTTTGGGGTTCACGGCCTCCTGCATTCTTCTAATTCCATATGCAAGACTGCATGTGAGGAAACTACAGTGGTATCTAAAAAGCCTATGATGTCAACATTCTCCAGACCTAGAAACAATGATTCCTATCATACCTTGCCTACTCCTAGAATTCCTTTGGTGGGCAGAGGCCTGCCCCCAAAACAAGGGACTACCTTTCACACCATCCCCTGCCACCCAAACCCTAACAACAGATGCATCAGACTATGCATGGGGGGTTCACCTGGCAGGGAAGTGCATTCAGGGCAAATGGAACCCAAGTCAAATGCACCTGCATATCAATCAAAAAGAAATGTTAGCTGTACAGAATGCCCTGACAGCCTTCAAGGACCACATTCTTCCAGGACAACTAATGGTAAAGACGGACAACACCACTATTATATGTGATACATAAACAAGCAGGGGGGTACACATTCTTACCTCCTCTGCAGACTAGCCATGGCATTGTGGAACACAGCCTTGCACTACTAAGTGCACCTACATGCTCAATTTCTGCCAGGAAAATTTAAATACACTGGCAGACGGACTAAGCAGAAACCTCATGGACCCACACGAGTGGAAACTGGAACCAAGGATTTTCAACATGTTGACAAGCAAATGGGGGAGCCCAGATATAGACATGTTTGCCTCTCCCCAGAACTACCAGTTGGACAAATTTTGCACAAGGACTCCCCACAAACAAGCCTGGAAAGTGGACGCTCTGTCCTTCAGCTGGAAAAACCTATCAGTCTATGCCTCCCCTCCCCCTCTGCCTCTGCTCCCCAAAGTACTACTAAAAATCAAACAGGACAAACCAAGGATGATTTTGATTGCTCCAGACTGGCCACGCCAACACTGGTACCCCCTCCTGCGCAGTGTGTCATGGTTATCTCCATGGCACCTTCCTCAGACTACTTCCCTGCTGTCTCAGCAGGAAAACCAGATTCTGCACCCTCAACTTCTGACACTGAACCTTGCAGCCTTGCTAATTACGTAATCTCTCCTTTACCATCCCTCAGCAAACCTGTGATGGACATCATTTTAGAGGCAAGGAGGCCAAGTACTAGAAAATTTTATGCTGAGAAAATGGAAAATATTCTGTGCCTGGAACCAATGTCAAGGGATGAGCACAGCAGCTCCCAATTTACCTCAGATTTTACAATACTTAACTGAGATGCTTCACAAGGGCCTGTCTTTTCCCTCCATTAAAATCCATGTCTCAGCCATTTCAACTCATTGTAACACAGAACCTCCCCTCTTCCCTCATCCACTGTTCAAGCAGTTCCTCAGAGGGGCCAAAAATTTGAGACCACCCAGGAGAGCTCCAACCCCTGCCTCGGACCTTAACTTTGTCTTGGAAAAACTAACTCTACATCCTTTTGAGCCAGCTGCTACTGCAGACTTAAAATTTCTTTCTTGGAAAACAGATTTCCTTTTAGCAATCACTTCAGCTAGAAGGGTATCTGAATTACAGGCCCTTATGGCAGTGGAGCCTTTCATCATCTTTCATGCGGACAGGGTGCCCCTCAGAACCAGTCCATCCTTCATGCCCAAGGTGGTATCCAGTGTGGCTCTTAATCAGTCCATTCATTTGCCAGCCTTCTTTCCCAATCCACAGAATAATGGGGAATGGATACTACATTCCTTAGATGTGCACAGACAACTTTGATTCTACTTGGACAGGACTAAACCTCAAAGGAAATCTGAACAACTGCTGGTGGCATTTGCTGCAGGGTCAGAGGGGAAGGCTATTTCAAAGCAAACCATTTCTAAATGGATAAGCCAGTGCATTCATTTCTGCTATAAGCACCAGGGAAAACCCATCTCCCAGGGGATCAGACCTCACTCCACCAGGGCTGCATCTACCTCTACAACCTTTCTCAGAGGCGTCCCTACCAGGGACATCCTAGAAGCTGCTACCTGGAGTTCTGTACATACTTTCACCAAACATTATCATTTGCCAATTTTCTCTACATCCAGAGCTGGCTTTGCCAATGCAGTTTTGCAGGGCCTTATAGCTGGCCCTAATGCTATCTAAATTCCTCCTCCCAGCCATAGCTTTGGGAATCTACCCAAATATAATGACTGCAACGGTGAAACACGAAGAACATAGTACAGTTGTGTATACTTACCATAAATGTAGATGTTCGAGTGTATTCACTGTTGCAGTCCTGGTTACCCTCCCTCCAGCCCCCTAACGTCTTTTGGTTGTACCTCTACTTTCCTTTACTATGCTTAAAAGCCTTTTTGGTGTATTTGCTTTTTTGTTGGAGGTATTTCTTTGTACTTTTATATTTAATTGCTTCCCATTAGGGGGACACCTGACATCTGGGGCAAAAAAAACTGATGTAATGGCATCAGCTGCATATTTTATACCCGATGACCTGACGTCATGGAAGAAGGGACAGCAACCAAAGCAGGACCCAAGACTTTGTTAATCAGGCCGACTGAGGGCTACCTGCAAGCAGATAACCCAAATGTAATGACTGCAACAGTGAATACTCTCGAACATTTACATTTATGGTAAGTGTACACAACTGTACTTTCTCTCTGAGGTCCAGACCCACTCCAAGGAACTGCTAAACTTGCCTTCACCCAGACCACTGGCGATTTCTCCAGTGTACGTTGTAGTGGATGATGTCTTTGAAGACATTGTTTTACACCCTGATTCTCTACCCCCCTACCCCTTGAAAGCCAGACATGTTTAACAGACTGCTTAAGTCTCACAAGCACCTGTACAAAAACTAACGCTGACCCTTTTGTAGTCTATACTGTATCGAAAAAAGGTGTAGCTAAGGAACCAACAAGACATCCAGCTGCCTAAGGACAGGGAAAGTAGATTTAGACCCTAGCAATGAAAGGTTTTAATTGTCAGTTCCATATGCTAAAGTTTATTGAATCTCTTCAAGACAAAATTCTATCTAAGGTTTCCTCTGCTGAAGATAGAACCTTATCTAAGGAAATTCAGGAGATAGCCAGAGAAGCTTTACAAGTCTGCAGACACCCCTTGCAGTGTGGCTATAACAGCAGCAGTAGCCACAATTTCCATCATCTGCAGACTTGCATGGCTCAAGACCCTGCCCTTCCCAGATCAGGAAAAGGCTGAACTACTGGATGCTCCATTAAACAATGAATTTCTTTTTGATCCCCCAGCTGAACAAGCTTTTGAAAAACTGGATTAAAAAAAAGAAAGCAAAATAAACCTGTGAAATAATTTTACCCTTCTCTGACCCCAAAGTACAGTAAGAATTACCCTTCTAAATCTTGGCCTTTTCCACATAGACAAGACCAGGGGAGGCCTCACTATCATAAAAGACCAAGACAGTTTAGGAGATGGAAACCAGATCAGTAGCTTAGACCATGAAGCTCCAAAGAGCCCATACAGCACAGAGAGCAACTGTGACTATGTTCAACCTCACCTCACCTCAATAAAGATCTATTACCAGGGATCAATGGGTCCGCATCATCCTAAAGAAGGAGTACTGAATTTAGTTCAGAGAAATACCGCCCATTTTGAGCATTCCAAAGCCACCAAAAGAACAAGAAAGCCTCTTACCACCTACCCGAGGGGAGCCACTTCAACAAGAATCCAGCCAGCCTTGCCTTACAGGAGAAGCTGGAAAAGGCTTCTAAGGATATTGCTTGCTCCAAGAAAAGAGGTCATGCGGAGGCCCATGCTGGTCTTCATGAAGCTAAATAAGTTCCTCAACATCTGTAATTCAAAATGCTTATGTTGCAAAAATTATTGTTCATGATCTTCCTAGATGCCTCTGTGGTCACTCTAGACCTAAAAGATGTTTACCTCCATGTCCCCATAGCAGAGAGTAACAGAAATTACGTGCAATTTGCAGCAGCTGGTGCCCACTTACATTCTGTGCTTTACTGTTTGGCATATCTGTTGCTCCCAGAGTTTTCACAAAATGATTAGGTCCTCTGATAGCATATTACAGAACTCTAGGGGGTTCATATTTACTCGTACTTAGACAACTGACTCATTTAGGGAAAATCCACATCAGAGACTCTATAAGCCTTGCAGATCACTGAAGACTTCTTTTAGAAGGTTGGCCTCACTTTAAATCCTCAAAAATCCCAAACTGTTCGTCAAATGAGGATAGTCTTTCTCTGAGAACCATCATAGATTCAGTTCAACAGAAAGCCTTCATTCCCAAGACAAGATTGCATTCTTGACAAGCTATCAAACTGGTCTACTTCCAAAGCAGATCATCACTGCAAGAAAATTCCTGAGGATACTTGGATACATGATATTCTGCATTGTTATGATCCCATTTCCAAACTTGCACATGAGAAAACTACATTTGCTCTTGAAAAATGTTTGCCAACAGCATTTTTAACCCTGGAAACCCTACTGCCTCTTTTTCTATGCCTGTAAAAGGAACTTCTGTGGTGGAAGAACACCATACAGTGGAATCCAGGGCAAATTCCACTTTACCAGAAACAGACAAGACCTTCACTGCAGACAGTTGAAACATAGATTGGGAGTCCACTTAGCTTACCTGAAAGTGCAGGATATTTGGTCTCCACAGCAGAGGAAGTTGCATATAAATCAAAAGGAGTTACTAGCAGTCTACCTGGTCATAAAAGCTTTTCAGCAAAACTTAAGATCAGGGACCCTGCAAATCTGTGCATACAACACCGTACTGATGTGGTACATAAACATATAAGGCAGAACTTTGTATTACCATCTGTGCAGTCTTTCCAGAAAAAAAAATGAATTCTGGCTTAGAAAAATAAGACTGACTCTCCTAGCTTCTTTTATATTCCAGGCTAGAACACTACCTTAGCAGATTCTCGAAGTCTGGACCTTCTAGATCCAAACAAATGGATGCTGAAGAGAGATTCTTCCTGGATCTAACCATACAATAGGGAATCCTGTCAGTAGACGTGTTTACTTCTCACAGCAAACGGCTACAGACATTTTGCTCCAGAACACAACAGACAGGAGCTTGGAAAGTAGGTGCATTCTCCTTCGCATGGACAAACTGGATCCTATATACACTCCCACCCTTACCCTATTCTCAAGAGTACTGACAAAAGTCAGGGCAGACAGACCACAGCCAAGTCAAGGGATCAGTCTTCTACCCACAGATTAATTGACTGGAGGATTGTATTTTGACACCAAGGACTGCTTCCTACCCCAAGGACGTGCTTTCCATTCTAAGAGAAGAAAGGAAGCCCAGTACCAGCAAATTATACCTGGCAAAGTGGAAAAGATTTTCTGCCTGGTGTCGCAACAGCAACACTAACCCTTCCTAGGCAGACAGCAACTCAGTGTTGCAGTACCTGTCAGGCCTCTTTTTGAGAAGGACTTTCCTGTTCCACCGTTAAGGCACATACATCTGCTATATTAGCTTGCCTGCAAAGTGCTTCACCTGTCTTCTTGCACCCCATGAAACTTTTTGTAAAAGAGGAGATTCACTTGAGACCATCCAGAAGGAGGAACCCTATTCTAGCATGGGATCTAAATTATGTATTAGAAAAACTAACCTTGCTTCCTTTTGAGCCTACTGCCACTGGATCCCTAAAGATGTTCACGTGGAAGATCACTTTTCTTGTAGCTGTTACATCAGCTAGGTGAGATGTTGAGCTACAAGCCGTAATGTGTACAGAACCTTTCACTGTCTTCCGCAGGGATAGTCGCCCTCAGATCAAAACCTAGTCTTTGTCTTTGCACACAGTGCAAGCTGGAGAAGTTGTTTGACCGCAACTGAGCTACAAAATATAAGTATCTTTTGATTATTTTTACAGATTACTGTTTTTATAATTTAATATATATAAAGCACTTCGTCTATTCAGAATCTTCACAAATCCTTATCTGTTTAAAAAATTTCATTTGACTCTGTAGTGCTTTTCTGTCTTAGGCTATTGTATAAACTGAAACATTTACTCTGTGTAATTATCTCTTGGCTAGTGGGGGCTGGTTCTTTTGTGTTCTTGTAAAAAAAAAAAGTTGTTGTTCTGGTCTTTGTCTTTGCACACAGTGCAAGCTGGAGAAGTTGTTTGACCGCAACTGAGCTACAAAATATAAGTATCTTTTGATTTTTTTACAGATTACTGTTTTTATAATTTAATATATATAAAGCACTTTGTCTATTCAGAATCTTCACAAATCCTTATCTGTTTAAAAAATTTCATTTGACTCTGTAGTGCTTTTGTTCCACCCTCCCTCCCTGTTGGTGTCTTGCTCTTATACTTGGTGGCTTTGCAGTTGCCCGCCCCTACTGTGACACACCTCCCAATCTAGTGTCATTAGCTCATTCTTCTTAATACAGAGAGAACATTTGATAAGGCCTTCTGTTCCTCCTTTTTCCCTTTTCAAAAAGTAAAACAAAACTTTTTTTTTCTTTTTCGCCTGAACCTTCTTGTGTTCTGACTGTCCTTCTCAAACATATTGGAAATATACAGTATATTTCAGAGCATTTGTTATAACTGTATTTGCTATAACTGATTTAAGTATTTTTTCTGGCTTTTGAATATTTACTGCTTAGCGACTGCATCTTAGCCTGTTTATACAGCTCTGCATTCTATTTAAACTGTTTTTGTGTTGATTAACTGTTTTGCACTCTTAAAAAGTTATTTGTTGCTTAATTTTACCTGTAGGCTAACACACTCAAGTGTGCTAGCCACTTAAAAGCATTTATAGCATTTACTGTCTGTTTTTTTCTTTGTCTCTGTAAAAAAAAAAAAAAAAATATATAAAAATCCCTGGGCTTTGTTTTTAGTTCCTGTTACTGATCCATTGCCTTATTAGGAAGGAGGGAAGTTCTTTGCTTACCAGTGGGAGTGGGAAGCACTGAGCAGCCTTTTTGTCCGAATTGGTGAAGTTTCAGCCAGAAACTAGTAGTCCATTGGTCGTTTTGGGCCAATTCCTAGCTCCTTTCAGCCCCTGCTATAAAACACGCTAAACACGCGTTTACCAGCTTGTACCAACTCAGCACAGATCCTCGTGGTGGCCTGCAGAGTGATCCAAGCAGCAGAGAGCTAAAAGAGTGACTTACTACCAGATATAAGTATTTTTGTGGCTTTCCCACTGTTATTAAGCTAGCGACTGCATTTCGCCTGTTTTACTGCTACTTTAAGTGATTTCTGCATTTTACACTGTTTATTGCACTTTAAGTTACTAATTGTTGCAAATTGTTTCTGTAGGCTACACACTAAAGTGCGCTAGCCGATTTACAGCATTTATAGCATTTACTGTCTGTTTTTTTCCTTATCTCTGTAATAAAACAAAAAAGTCTCTTGTTTTCCCGCCTTACTGAACTAGAGTAGTCCAGTTTCAGAGTTGCTGATCCCTGGGCTTTGTTTATAGTTCCTGTTACTGATCCATTGCCTTATTAGGGAGGAGGGAAGTTTCTTTGCTTACCAGTGGGAGTGAGAGGCACTGAGCGGCCTTTCTGTCCGATTTGGTGAAGTTTCAGCCAGAAACTAGTAGTCCATTGTTCGTTTTGGGCCAATTCCTAGCTCCCTTCAGCCCCTGCTATAAAACACTCTAAACGCGCGTTAGCGCGGAGTTGCCACTGTTGCACACAAGAGCAGCGGCGGTTAAACAAGGTTAACTATTCGGGCCATCTAAATTCCACTCTTCAAATTTTCCCTTAGAACTACCTTCCTCGAGCTGTACTGCTGATCTAACCAGCATATCCTATAACTGAAAAGTTCATCTCTACTTGATTCCCAAGTAGATTATTCTCTATCTGTAAAGCCTAGCACTTACTCCTACAGTACTTGCACCTTGATAAAGCACTCTTATTATAGATAGTACCCCACCAGCCTAAAACCCGCTTCCCCTGGAGTCCTTTGAAAGTCTCTTTATCTACTACTTCTAGTATGTCGAGGGATCAGTTGCTAGTGTCCTCTCCAGCTCAACTGGTGAACCTGGGAATATTGAGGCAATGTTACAATTGCCTCATGTACACAGACAATCCTCTCCTCCTCCCACAAAACACAAATACATGCGAGAGATGCAACTATACGGCCAAACTGGAGGCTGAGCTCTCTCAACATAGGACTGGCAAGACCAGACAGGAGGAGAAGGTAACCACACACAATACATACCCAGTCACACATGGTACCATCACAACTTCAAATCATACACATACTCACACAAAGACATACTCGGAGGCTCTGATCAAAAATTTACCAAAACAGCAGAGGCCACCAAAGCAGACACCCAAACAACTACCACCTCACGACCCAACACATAGACCACACAGTCAGAGTGTCAAACAGTCACAGCCCTTAAGGCCAAACAAAATGCCAGACACACTTGTCATTGGTGATTCCATAGTCAGACACACTGACGTCCCGCTCACCAGACTGAGTAAGGAGAAGGTCACAGTAAGCTGCCTGTCGGGCGCTAGAATCCGCCACATAACGCAAGTACTCAGGTCTCTCAACAGTAGGTACAAGTACGACTCAGTCATTGTCCACGCTGGTGTCAACGACCTGAGACGTACCTCCTTGGACTACATGAAAAGGGACATCGAGGAGCTCTCTGATTATGTAGCCCAGGCAGGTATGACCCTGACCTTGAGCAGTATCCTACCTTCACCTAGAATGATGCCACAATACAGTGATAAGATGATCAGCTTTAATAATTGGCTTAAATTCTGGTGTCATTCAAAGGGGATCCAATGTCTGTCTGCCTGGGATGACATGCTGGACAAGCCACGCTGCTTCACAAGGGACGGCTTGCACCTGTCACCCCTGGGCTTCCGGATATTGGCAAAGGCTCTTGCCACCCCATAGTGCCTTTTTTAGGCAAGGCTCAAATTCTAAACCTACCACCCTAGAACACCAAAAAGGAAAAAAACTAAGGGTAATGCTGCTCAATGCCAGAAGTCTCACTCTCAAGATGCACGCTCGAGGCCCTTCTCAATATGGAGAACATCGATGTCTGTGCTGTGACAGAAACCTGGTTCAAGGCTCCTGAGAGCACCCCAGCACTAACAGGTTTCACCTCATATCATGCGTTCCGGCCCCAAAATCCGGACAACACCAAGAAAGGAGGGGGGGGTGTCCATATTCATAAAGGACACCCACACCTCAAGGTTGGTGGCAACGCACGATGCATCGGAGACCATCCAGGTGCAATTAACCATAGGCAAGACTGCTCTGCAATTTGTAGCATGTTACAGGCCACCCTCTCAAACTCAGGAACCTCACATGGCCTTCCTGAAAACATTGAGGGGATAAATGTATCTCCAAACACCATCATACTAGGTGACTTCAACTACCCTAATATAGACTGGGAACACTACTCAAGCCCGAACACTCTAACCCAAAGATTCCTGGAGTTCATAAACTCAAATGCCATGGAACAACTAGTCACCATCCCCACAAGAGGAGAAAACATACTTGATCTCATCATCATGAACATGGGATCAAAATGTTCAACACCGAAGTATACCCCTCACTGGTGAGATCAGATCATAAACTAATCTCGCTGGAGGTCCTCATCCCGCCCCACCTGAAACAAAAAGACCACAGTGAAAAACTTCTCAAAAGCCGATTTCACACTTCTAAAAACTAGTGTGGTCTCCTTTAAGGCCCCTGAGCCAGTGGTAAACATTACTCAAACCGCTGAATCACTTACAAATGCCTTCTACCAGCACCTACAGGACTGCATGGATCAGGCAATCCCAAACAAAACTAAGACTCTCTGTACCAAAGGCAAGCGTCCAGTCTGGTGGACCCCAGCCATAAACAAGCTCTACAACAAAAGGAGGAAGCTACTACAAGATAGAGCAAAATCCTTGAAAGGTAAGACACCTTTGATCATTATAAGTAAAAACTAAGAGCTCTCATAAAATCATCCAAGGCAAATTTTGAGAGAAAAATCGCCAAGGACTCTAAAGACAATCATAAGGCCTTCTTTAGCTATGTTAGAAACCTAGGAGGAAACTCCCAGATATGCTCAGAATTAGTTCAAAATGATGTGAAAATTACTGAACCTACACACATTGCTAACATACTGGCTGACAGGTTCAGTGCAAACTTCTCCCCTCCCCAAAAGGAGAGATATCTATTCCAGAGGATTGTAGCCCCCAAACATCTCCAACGCCCAGGTGAGAACTGCCCTCACTAAGGCAAAAACACAACATACATGGGACGGATGGTGTCCCGGCTGTGTGCTTCATGAACTCAACGAGGAATTAAACCCACAGTTAGGACAGCTGTTTAATCTTAGCCTCACCTCAGGATACATACCCAAGAGTGGCGACGGCGACTGTGGTCCCACTTCATAAGGGCGGTGCCTCCACAGACCTTGGAAATTACCGCCCATTAGCTTGACAAGCCTTATCTGCAAAGCCATGGAGAGGATCATAATGGAACTCATAAATAAAGACATAGGGAACTTGCAGACTTTGGATCCAACCAAGTTTGGCTTTGTCAAAGGCAGATCCTGCCTCTTAAACTTGGTTGACTTTTTCGAGACAGTCACCAAGGCCATTGATGAGGGAAAGGCAGTCCATACAGCCTACCTCGACCTGGCAAAGGCCTTCGACACAATACCCCACTCAGGTATCATCGAAAAACTCATCAGCTTGAATGTAAACCCATACATCACAAGATGGGTTGCAAACTGGCTAAGTGACAGAACCCACAGGGTCAAAGTTGCTGGAGCCATGTCAGACTCAAAGCGTGTCACAAGTGGTGTCCCACAGGGCTCAGTCTTGGGTCCACTCTTGTTCGGCATCTACTTTTCTGAAGTACAAGCAAACACAGGAGGGTTATGGCTGACAAAGTTTGCAGATGACTGCAAACTGGGCGCCATAGTCGAAAACACATCTGACACAGATATCCTCCAGAAGGGCCTCACAGAAACGGATAACTGGTGCCAGAGCCATGGCCTGAAGTTAAACTCCAAAAAATGCATAGTCATACCCTTCGGGAAAAACAAGGTTACCCCTAGCTACCATATAGGTGGCAATCCACTGAGCACAGAAAAAGTCATCAGGGATCTGGGGACCCAAGTTGACAGTAGCCTTTCGTTTGACACTCATCTTGCTAAAGTAGTTAGGAAAACCTTCTATATCGCCCACCTTATCATGAAGGGATTCACATCTAGATCAAAGGAGGTCATCGTCCCCCTGTACTCATCACTCATTAGACCTATGATTGAGTACAATGCCCCATTCGGAATGTATCTGACCAGACACCTGCTGCAGCTTGAAAGGCCCCAAAAGTTCCTCACCAAAAGGATAAAGGGTCTCAAAAATATGTCTTATGCTGCCCGACTGAAAGAACTCCAGCTCTATTCAGTCTCATACCGCTTGCTCAGAGGTGACCTGTGCCTGACATATAAGGCCATGTCAAACCCAGATTTGATGAATATGCTTCACCTCAAAAAATCTAGATCCCTCAGAACCACAAGGGCGGGAGACTTAAACCTTAACACGGTTATAAATAGAACGTGCTGGAGGGACAGATTCATCACCCAGAGACTCCCTATGCTGTGGAACAAAATCCCGGTACATGTGAGGCAGAGCACCTCGCTGGCCTTGTTCAAGAGGAATCTTGACCAATGGATGGGAGATCGCAGATATACCCCAGGGATTACTTCAGTGTCACTGCTTGACAGAGGCACAGAAAAATGATAGGCATAGTTTTTATTCAAACTAAAGGGGTGGCGAAAGCCACATAACTATGGGCTAGGCTTATAAATGCCCTTGGGCAGATAGCCTAGTATGAACCTATGAACCTATGAACCTATCCTTATGACCAAGGTGGTATCAGGCTGTCCATGTACCATCTTCTACCCAAATCCACAGAAAAGCAGAGCAAGTCCTCCACTCCCTGGATGTGTACAGGCAGATCAGGTACTATGTAGACTTGATAAAAGTCCCTAATACAGTAGAACAGTTACTGGTGGCTTTTGCAGAGAGTAAACAGGGCAAACCTGTCTCCAAACAAACCACTTAGAGTCCCAACCCAGGCCATCCAAGAGGCAGCCACATAGAACATGGTGCACACCTTTACAAAACACTATAACCTAGACAAATGTTTCCAGGGCTAGAACAAGTTTCGCTACTGCTATTCTGCAAAATCTTATTTTGTATGGTCATATAGATGACCCAGCACCCAACTTTAAGCTTTGAGAGCCCACCCAAGAGTCAGTACTGCATCACTGGCTAAGAAGAATGTAGTACAGTTGTGTCCCACTTAGCATAATTGTAGTCGTTCAAGTAGATCATTGTTGCAGTACATACTGCCGCACTCCAACCCCTCTTATCTACTGACCACTTGTCTCCCCCTTGTTGGTTGCAAGGGGTAGAGGAGTTATTTTGTCTAAAGACCTTTTATTGCCATCATCCCCTCTCTGTTTCCTATGTTCTTTCCTTCTTCAAACTTAATTTCAGCTAGTTTGGGAGGTTGTGCTGTCCTCAGGCATCAGACTGCCCTTTCACTGCTTAAAAAGCCCTGCAGATGGTGCCAACACACACCTTTATTATACCCTGGCATTCAGACATCCGTCTTAGAACGTCCGTTGGCTAGGGTTGATGCAAAGTCTCTGGAAATCGGTCTGGTTGCGGGCTTCTGCATAGCAGGAAGACCCAAGAGTTAGTACTGCAACACTGATCTATCTCCTCAAACATTTACAGTTGTGGTAAGAGGGACACAGTTGTACTTTTGGAAATGTCCAGAGGCAATTACCACAAGCTTTCTTATAGACTGGATTTACTCGTACAAGATTAAGGGCTTTTGATGCATCCTGACACCACACAAGTAGAATGAACTGTCTGGATGGTAGAATTTTAATACCTTTTTGACACTTTTTTTCTGAGGGATGTGCAACAGATATTAATAGAGGCAAGAAACCCTGCAACTGGAGTCCTATATTAGTAAATGTAAAAAGTTATTTAGTTTGTGTCAAGAAAAGAACCAGCACCCTTTTAGGGATAGTGTTTCTTGGATTCTGCAGTATTTATGTGAGCTACTATACTATGGCCTGTCTTACTCCTCAATCAAGGATCATTTGTCTGCCATTTCAGCATGTCTGCCCATGGATTCCCCTCTTTTTTTTTTTTTCACATGAGATTGCACTGAAAATGTTTTTGAAAGGGATGTTGCATAAGAAGTCTCCCAGGACATGGGAGGCTCATCCTAGGATTATTAATTTTGCGTTCGACTAAGTTTTGCTCCAGGTTTGCCAGCTCATCAGGCTGATCTGAGGTTCTTAACATGAAGGGCAGTCTTACTAATTGATGTGACCTCTGCAAGAAGAGTATATTAAGTTGCATGCTCTCATGGTGGGTGTCACACCAGGGAAATGCTGCCAGTCCAGCTGTTTGGAATTTTGTAAATAATCATATGTTACTTGAAAAATATTAATATGATTTATATAGAAATATGACACTGCCAGCCCAGCTATCTGGTATTTTGTAAATAATCATATGTCATTTGTGAATATTAATATGATTCATATGCTTATTTTACAAATGTAAGAGAACTAGTAGTTTATGTATATGTTAAAGTACTGGTGCAGAAGTGTGTGTTGAAGTGTATGTTATATACTGAGCTTCGACAGTGTAACCATGGCGTACCCTACTGTTAAAGATAACATACAGTTCAACACACACTTCTCCACTAATTTTATCTCTTGTCTTCTTGAACACATATATGTATTTTTTATATTAAGTGTATTATTATATGTATGTAATTTTTGTTTTTATGATTCTGTACTGTTACTGGACAGTGCTATTGTGTCTGGAACTTTTCTCCCTGGGTCTCCGCTGAAAACTGGACTCCATGGCCCAGTCAGACACTACCCAGTTAACAAATGTAAAATAGGTAAAAATAAAAATGTATATAAACTATATACTTCTGCAAATGTATGTTTTAATAGTAGAAGCTGGAACATACAGAGTTAACTTGCAAAACTTCAAAAAATAAGTTGAAATTAAAAGTGCTTTACGATGTGCTATAAAAAGTAGTTTCAGTGCAGCAAGCAGACTCAATGTCTAGAGCTAGAAGTTTCTTTCTATTGTCTTGGAGAGTGTTAATTGTTTTATGACTTCCAGTTCTAGGCAAACATCTGAGAGATGTATTTTTCACAAAGAAATGTAAAATTTTGTTAAGTGTTTGTTAGACTGGGAACTGAAGGCAGGTGACAGAGTGATGTCATCTAGGCAAACCCAGCAATAATGTTTTGATATTAATTTGGGAACTCTCTCAGAGACTGTGCACATTTTGTATCTTGTCTTGGACCTAGAAACTTTCACTCACTCAGCACTTCTGCCTGCATCTTGCTCTGTAAGTAAGTTATGTAGGCATAGTATTTTTTTTTAGAGATAGAAGGAATATAGTAAAGATTAGTTTAGATGTTTTCTGTATTTATTTGAGACTGTCTTGCAATGTTGTTTTAAAATATTTCTTGTGATTCTGAACTCTGTAGCTACTGTGTTGATTGAGTATTGTTCTGTTCTTTTATTTATTATTAAATATATTGAAAGCTTTTCATTGTGGCTGGTTTGGATCGATGTTCCTTGATTACTGGGCCAGTGCAGGGGAGTCACAGTGGGTCAACCTTCTCTCATTTTCCCTAAAGAATAAGGTTTCCTCAAGAGCTAATTCTTCATTTATACCTAAGGTGGTATCCAAATTTACCTTAAGCCAAGCCATTCATCTGTCTTTCTATTTTCCAGAGAGTAAAAATTAGGGGAAAGCATACTCCATACATTGGATTCCTACTCTGGTACTATTATGACAGAACAAAATCTTTCTGAACATCAGTTGTTCATTTCTTTTGACAGTAAGAAGAAAGTACAACCTGTGCTAAAACAGACCATTTCAAAATGGTTGTCTCATGCTGTTGCATTTTGTTATACCCACTACAACAAAACAGTTCTATGCAGAGGCAAGGCTCAGTCTGCCAGGGCCTTGGCTTTGGTGGCTTTTGGGAAAGGGTTGGATTCTAGAATTATTCTGGAAGCAACAACTTTGTGCTCTGTGCACTCTTGTACAAAGCACTATAAACTAGATTCCTTTTCCAGGTCTAGGACAGGCTCTCATCCTTCTCCCAGTCATATCAGGCTATGATGATCCAGCTATATAGGTTAGGCTACTGCAGCAGTGATCCATATGAAGAACATAGTACAGTTGTACAAGTATCTTTACTATAACAGTTTATGTTCAAATGATCAGTGCTGTAGTAGCTTCTCCCTCCACCCCCTCATTTTTGTATGATTTCTAAAGCAGGATGTGGATATTGGTATTTTTCTGGCATTGTCCTTCTCGAGCTAATTTAAATGTTTGGATGTGTGGGAGGTGCCCTAAAGCTTTGGAAGCTGGCTGATTGTTATATCCTTAACAGGATATAAACCGTATAGCTTAGGCTACTCAGGCAGTGATCATTCGAACATCTACTGTTATGGTATGTTTACTTATATAACTGTACTGTGTCAAGTTTTCTGCCCTCGGCTGGTATATTCCATGATACACAGGAGCCCATGTCAGATGAGGTTCATTCGTGGGTCGCAGCAGAGTAACATGGACAATTTCCATATAGGATGCAGTTGTAGATGTGGCTAGGGTGATCTACAGTGTTTGGGTGGCAGTGTTCAACCTGTGGAAGGCCAGCAGTAGCTTTGAGACCTTTCTCAACTGCTCTTGTGGCGGCAATCAGTGGTTATTTGTCCTTCCAACTGTGTGTGTGTGGAAAGCCTTTACCTTGTGCATGTGAGTGTAGACAGTTGTATTCAAGAATGCTTTTTCTGTCTGGCCCAGTATCCCGTTCTCCCCTGCCAGATATCCTACCCAGTCAGAAAAAAGTGTAAGAAGCAGAGGGGGTAAAGTCTTAATGATTTAAAAAAGAGTCGTCCAGATCCCACCAGTCCATAAAAGACCTGGATTGTTTATTTGGTGCCAAAATTTCTTAAGTCATTTTTGAATTTAAGCAGCCTAAATTTATGAATCCCCAAAGAATCCTTTCAAGTGGCCTGTGTGTAGTCAGTCTTTTCTGTCTTGCAAAAGTATGTGCTCTGTGGGCATCCAGAACACTCTTATCCAAGTAACAATCAGTAACCAATCCAGGGGGTGTCTTTCAGCTGAGTTATTATTGGTTATGCACTCTGCCATTGGGTCTTACTGAGGTGCCATGTGCATGAACTATGGTTGTGTTCCACTTGCTTCCACAGGGAGCCCGGGAGTTCCCATGTCTGATTGACTGACTGGTCCCTTAGCTTCTCCATCCATAACTTGTTAGCATCAGTGAGGAAATCTGATTGGGTTATTCCAGCCTCTTTAAATAACCTTGATTGTAGCAGTCCTAGCTGCAACTAGATGCTTATAGGTTGCAGTTTGGATTCATAATTCTGTATAGCAAGAGTCTTCATAAACAGAGCTCAAACCCTGCAAACAAAAGTTTAATTTCTCCAGTTTTCTACAGAAACAGTCTGCTGTTACTGTGTCAGTGATCCGCTTCTTATGATAGCGGTTCTATAAATGATTCCATACAGAAGATTTTATATGAGAGTTCTCCGGTGGACTGTGTAGATCTAGTGGTCCCAGAATGTAGATCTAGTGGAACACTAATCTGCATATCTTGGAAAACGCTGACAGTCTTTTCTTAGGCAGCCATGTCTTCCTTTCTACTTATGCGGTCACAGTCACCACAAAGATACTGGCATGTGATAGGGTAGGGACGTAACAACAGGCAGAGAGTTCAGAGTGTCTGAACGCCGTTGGATCTTTCCCTGCATATCAGTGTACTAAAGATGAGCTGTCTTATCCCTCCAGTCTTTCCATGACTCCACCCAGTGGAAGCTTTAACCATACAAACAACATGGCAGTTGCACAGTATACTGAAAAGTAAGGAGAAACTCTCTTCTTGCCGTTTATGCCAGAAAGTTGCGAGAGTCTGAAAATAGGCCATGACCAGCAACTGTTTTCTGGCTGTAGTCCATAATGCTTGAATGTCCGGTTCCTTTGTAGCCAAGCTGAGAGGGTGCCTGCTGCTAGCCCATGAGCGGTTCTTTTACGGTTCACTGATGGGAATCTTCAAAAATGGGGGAACCCTCAGCAATCTGTTTGCATCCCTGACCAACAGCATGTACAAAGATTTCTCCTCCCTCATTCCACATCCCGGAGGATTCCAGAGGGAAGCTGTAGCCAACATGTAGTCAAACACCTTTATTTCCCACCACTCTTCCCCAATGATGAAATTTATATAAGCTTTTTGAGGCCTGAATCATCACTTGGTGTTCCACTAGATCCACGTTCTGAGGCTAATAGATCTGTCCACAGGAGCACTGTCATGTAAAATTTTCTTGGTGTACATTTCATCATCTAAGGCTCTAGATCCCTTTTCTTCTATCCCTGCAGCACTTGATATCCCTTAAATGTTTTTGATATCAGTTTAAGTTGCTCTTCAAACAAGTTAACTTGGCTGCCATCGCCAGATTTTACCAGCGACACATTAGTTTCTCCTCATTTTCCTTGAAAGCTGCAGAGGCACTTTCTGTAAGGGAGTTTCTTGTTGATGCCTCCCATTGCAGGACCCAATATCTTTTGGTGTGTCCAAAAAATTGATACAACCCCCCTTTGAACTTGCTGCTGCCATAAAATTAAAATATCTTATTAGGAAAACACTTTTCTTGTAGCTAATAGTTCATCTAGAAGAATTTCAGAACTTCACACTGTTTCTTTCTTAGCTGGTCAAAGCCTGTTTTCATCAGAGGTCCAGGGAGAAAAGCTTTTTTTCATATGAAGTTAGCATGAGCTAACAACATAAATATACTGTGTACCACTAAGCTTTGTATAGTTTAACATTTGATCACCATACTAAGTACCCTGTATAGTATATACCGCATGCTAAATTCACGCGTCTAAAGAACATCCAGCATTATTTAACAATTTAAGTCACATTGATGTTTTGCAGTTACATTATTTTTTATGTTCAACACATACCGTTCCCTGCGTTTTCTGAACTCTTCTAGAGCTTTAAGAACCTTGGTAGCTTTCTGTAGGAATGCTGCTTTTGATATTTGTGCAGCATCCACATAGCCTTCAATAAATGTCTTTGCAGTGCATTATACATTTGATCTGATCTGATCATCTGCGGTAGTGGTGCTGCGGTAACGTTGTCACCTCACAGTAAGACGCTGTCCGGTTCGATTCTCAGAGCGTCTTCTGCGTGGAGACATGCGTGAATGGGCATACCTTCGTTGAAGGTTGTGCGTCAGGGCTGGCAACTCGGCACGTAAAAATCAACTGCCAATCATTAGCGGACTGGAGTTCCGCTGTGGCGACCCCTAACCGCGAAAAGCCGAAAAACACATACATACATTTGATCTGATCTCTAGATTAAAATATACCTTTGTGCCTGCCATTTTCAAGGCTATGTTCTTCTAGGGTCTACCTGTTAGAAAGATTGTGGTTTGAGTTATCGAGGATGGACCCATTGTTATTGTATCTGAAAGTTGGGTTTTTACCACAGTGATGGATTTGATCCATTCTTTGTAACAACCCCCATCACTTTGCCCTGGCTAGACCAAGACGGTTTGTGTGCCATTTATATACTGTAGCATGGTTAATCTCCGATTGGGGGGGGGGGGGGAGAGCAGTACAGTGCATTATGGGATGGGTTAGGTACTAAGCAACCTGGGAAAGTTTGAATTGCTGACCGGACCTGATGGCTGCAGCCTTAGTCCAAAGAGTTCTTTGCATTAAACTCACTCCTACGGACTTAACATTTTAAGAGCATAACCTTTGTTTCCTAGAGGAAACCTGAAAACTTGAAATTTACATTGTGGACCAGTTCCACACCTTTTCTTCAGTGTTAGTAGAAGCCTTCCTGAAGAAGTGGTAGCATCAGAAACAAGACCAATGTAAAAGAATACTTGAGACCGATATTGCACAATACTTACACCAGTTCAAAAAAGAAAGAAAGAAAGAGTTTCTGTGGTTTCATTTTTTGCATGTTTGTTCTATTCTGCAGTAATTTTGTGATTTCCGTATAGCTTTAGGGCTCCAGAAACTTAATATAATAATAATAATAATACTATTAACATTCAAGGTCTTTTACAAAACTGGGAAAGAACACACATTAAATTGTGGGTTCACATATTTAGGATTTATGTTTCTATGTGCTGCTTGGTTTCAGCATATCAGGGACAGGAAAGAAAATTAATACCATCATGGTTTGAGAGAGATAATAAAAGTTAGGGTATGGGGAGAGATAAGCTAGAACCGGAGTTCATTATTTGTTTTGTGTACTAGCATTTGTATAGTGTTTTCTAAAGATTTTAGATATTTGTAAATTATTTTGAGGAGGACAAGCTAATTTGTGTAGGGGAAAATATTGCTTTTGATTTTAATGTCTAGCATGAACCCTTTTAGTTAAGTATATACTTCAGAATGGGAGATTGGTGCTGCAGCAAATGGAAAAGAGCTGATGGTGTTAAATTGCAGCTTGTCAAACTCTTTTCTCATGTGGCTGCTGTTACTGTGTGATGCAGTTAGTGGTGTCTAGATTAGTATTGATTTTTACGAAGGGCACACTTTATTTTGCTTTTACATGAAAAATAAATGAAAATGTAGTCTTCTGGGAAAGTTTTTTTTTTATATGTCTGAGTGTATGCTTAGAGCCATTCTATGAATGGTTGCTAATTGTTTCAGCAGCTAAGTGCTGCAACCTTACCCTTCTTGAGATTTAGCTTCAGTAAATCTTTGAATCGTAAGAGAACTAAAAAAATCATCTCTAGTAGCATATGGACTTTTTTATTTGGTGTATATTCCTGGCCCAAGCTTGACTTTTAGCCTCTGCTGAATACGGATGCCATGCCCCCTTGATTCAACAATGCAAATTTATTTTATCTCTGTGCAGCACAAATATCAAGACAAGATGGACATTCTTGATTTGATGATTCAGTCTTCTGCTGTAAATACCCTTAGGGAGTATAAATACCAGGGTGAAGTGGACATACTGGAGAAGAGTCTTGGGAGCTGTGCATTGAGAACTACTTTGACAATAGGAAAATAACTCTCAGGTTTCCAGATGATTTAGCAGTGCAGGTATGACTGGATCCCTGTCAATAAAAACATCAAGAATGTATTAGAAGTGTTCGCCTCAGAGATTTGTGGTGCACAAAGATAAAAGCCAGATGTCTGTTACTGAACCTTAGTAGGGGTACTACTGACACTCTGGTTTTGTATTTGAGTAATGCTTTGAACTGTCAGTAGATTGCCGTGATTAATTACAGAATAGTTGTGCCAGAAGGTTGGGTGTAATGCACACACTGAAAAGTAGGTGTTTATAATGTCTGCAGAATGGGTCGCTTCCCCGTTGTTTATGGGTCTCCAAAGAAAGCGGAAGAAACCAGTCCACGTGCTTAGATTAGATTAGATTAGATAGCTATGTCATAGCCTGTGTTGAACAGAGAGTCTCTGGAGTTTCCAGCATGAAACTTGAAGAATAACATACCACAAAACTTAAATTGCAGCATGTTTGTTGTTCAGTGGAAAAGCAAATGATCCTAAACTTTGCTTCCTGTCTCTAGATAGCCAAAGCAGCCCAGTGGAAGCACTGCAGTCTCATAAATGTAATGTGTGCATATGTAGGTTAAGTGAACCTTTAAGTGATTTAGGTTTACTTAAGAGCAGGGAGTTTAGAAGGTCAGCAAATACAGTCCAAAGGATAATGATGGAAAAAACAGAAGCTAATATGTGGAAGAAGAAACTGAGGCCATGACGGCATAGTGCTAGAGTGGCTTTAGTTTGAAGATTTAATATTGCGGTACATTTTACCTCAATGTATTGTACTGTGTTTGTGTAAACCAGCAGAGTGCTTTTCTAGGTTTTAGCCCTTTTTTCCAGTGTGGTGTAACAATAGAGTTAATGTATATATAATTTGGGGGTGGGGGGGTGCAGAGAAGTTTGCCTCCTTGCTAAAAATTATTGTTTTTGTATTTGTGCATGTTTTTCAGCTCACCGATTTCAATATTACATTTCTTATAAACATTGCATTGAAAAATTATTTAATGGGTATATAATAATTGTGGGTATATTGACCATGGTACCTATGGTGTGGTCGGCATAGGAGATGTAAAATGGAATCACTGCAGTATGCAGTTCAAGGAAGCAAGACTAGAGTTCATAGATTATTCTGTGTGTTTTTCCAGTGTTTGTTTTAACAAGTATAGAATAGTGTCTGCTTTTGAGACAGGTTATTGTGTTTGGATACGAAGCATTCTTATGAATTCAAAAAGTCTCGAGTCTGAAGCAAAATGTTTATGCTTCCAAATTACCTGATCTTGTATGTCCCCAAGCTGAAGTGCTGCCAATATAACTGTTGTAGTTTACAATAAAATCAATTATAAATAGTCTCTCAGATTTAAATTGCTTCCTTTTGGGCGATTCTCAGGACTTCATTCTGTGCCAGAAAGCTGGACAACAGTAACTTTTTGTAGAACTGCTGCATTTGTCATGTTAATTGTGACTTTTTAGTTGTGGGGAAAGAAATTTTTTAACTCTGGATTTCATCAGACTTGTGGTTGCTAATAACCTTTATAAAGGTGCATTTATCTCAAATTCTCAAACCTCTTGAATATGACTGCAGTCAAGCAACTTGTAATGAGGATATCAGTCATTTGCCACAGGTGGATTGGATGTTAAGGAAAGGTTCAGGGCATGACTTGGGGGTTGGTTTAGGCTGCATAGTCCAGGTATTTGTTTCAAATTTTTAGTATCACCGCGGTGGTGGTGCTGCGGTAGCATTGTCGCCTCACAGTAAGACGCTGTCCGGTTCGATTCTCAGCTAGAGCGTCTTCTGCATGGAGATATGCGTGAATGGGCATACCTTCGTTGAAGGTTGTGCGTCAGGGCTGATAACTCGGCACGTAAAAATCAACTACCAATCATTAGTGGACCGGAGTTCCGCTGCGGCGACCCCTAACCGGGAAAAGCCGAAAGACTCAACTGTTGTTTATGACACAGACTTTTAATGTGGTAGACTAGGCCTACTTATGGCACATAGACAAAATGTCCGGTCACATCACTGGTGATCAGTGTTTGAAAATTGACCGTGCTTATTGGTAGAGCCTTTTGGAAGGCTGGAGGAAAGATTAAATGGCATGTGGAGGGTTTATACATATATCATTGACACCCAGGGGGCTTAGGGTGATCAGTAATTTAGGACCTCAATAATAGCCAAGCCTGTCATCACATGTGTACGTTAGTAGCATGAGTACAATCAATGTGCTTACTCTGCTGTATTACCATTGAATGTGCAGAAGGGGTCTTTATGGAGGAAGATGTTCCTTGTGTTGGAGTGATGGGAACCAGGATGACCTCACTAGAAACGGAATTAGGCCCGGATGTGTCATAACATCCAGATATAGAATGACCCTGAAAGGACACAGATTGTGGTTGGGAGACAAAAAAATTAGGTGAAGAAGTTTGGGTGGGCAATGTCTTGAAAATATAAACAAAATAAATACATAAAATAAAATGTGCTAGAAGAGTTTCTGATTTTACCAGTGTAGAAATATGTATTTGACTGTACGATGCTTAATGTGTTTTTGTAAGTAAACAGGAGGCTGAGTTTTTCCCAAAGAAAACTAGTTAACCCTTGTAAATAATAAATAATTTCTATTTGCAGAGATTTACCAGTGCCTTGAATTTTTGACAAGGGTTTTAACTGTAGTCTTGATACCACAGGTTTGCTTAGTTTACTTTGGTGAAGATGTTCTTCGTGTTTCACTGTTGCAGTCATTACATTTGGGTTATCTGCTTTGCAGTAGCCCCCAGTCGGCCTGATTAACAAAGTCTTGGGTCCTGCATCAGTTGCTGTCTCTTCTTCCATGACGTTAGGGGTATAAAACATGCAGCCGATGCAGTTACATCAGTCTTTCTTGCTGTGCGGTGCCCGAAGCAGAAGCAGTTTGCAAGTGCCAGTCGGCCAACTCCTGAAATTTTCGTTTTCGAGTTTCAGAACCGAAGTCTTCAACTAAAGCTAAGTACCCCATTGGGGAAACTTTTTCTTGCTCCTTACCGATGTCAGTAAAAGTTAATAATTGCATTACTTGTGGAAAGCAAATACCTCACAAAGATTTTAATTTGTACTGTATTCCTTGCCTAGGCCCTGACTACAACGTGCCTTGCTGTCGGTTTTGTGCTTTATTTAATCAGCGCAGTATCCGTTGTCGGTATATTTTTGCTTCTAAATATTTTGGTTCTCTGTTTAATTAAACAATAAAGAGCCAGCAACTGTGAACTCTGTATAAGAGTTTAAAAAAAAAAAAAAAAAACAAGAAATGACGTGACAGACTGGTTTCGGCTGAGGGGTTAGCCCAGGCTTCATCAGTGTAAAAGATTCTAAATAACTTGTAGTCCTTGTATATCATTATGAACAATTAATAAAGTCGTGCAATTGGTGAAATCATAAATATTTATTCAGACCTGGGTGGAACAAACCACCTAATTTAACTATCCACTTTTTTTCTTTTGCATTCAGCTTTGAGTGCCAACCAGTTTTATTGTTCCTGTCGCCTATTATTATATCAATAATGATAAAATTAAATATTGCAATGGTGTGTTTTAAAGTATGTTTGAACAGAACACTACTCATCCTTTTATGTTTGACGTCACTAAGGTGTTCAGAAATGCGTAGCCTAAGGGGTCTTGAAGTTTGTCCAGTGTAGAATGCATGACAACTGCAGGTGGCAAGATATATCAGCCGACCTGTACTGCAGTTAGCAAAAAATGTAATGTCAAATACCATCCCACAATTGCTGCTAGCAAATTGTTTGGACTTGAGCACCTTATTACAATGGCTACAATGGCCACATAACTTGTCACCAGGGATAGTAGTTTGTATAGTATCCTTATATGTTAACTGGTGGTGATGTTTGTAGTGGTTAAAGTAAGACCCCAAATTCCTCCCTTTTATAAATGAAAAATGGCAAGTGTCACCTAAATGTTGTGATAAATGATTATCAGCTAATAGAATGTTGCAATGTCTTCTAATGACATCAATGCGTCTATTGGTATTCCTGTCATATGTAGTGGTAAAACTGAGAGTATTTGTTTTGTGTTGTGACGGCTTTGTATTTGAGAATGTCCTTTCTATCCAAGTTGGCAGCATAATTGCTAGCTGTATATACATGAACCCATACTGTAGTCTGTATCTTGGAACCTATGAATCAGGTCTTTACGAAAAAACTCAAAAGAGTTATCATCTGAACAGATACGTCTCATCCTAATGAATTGAGATTTAGGAATATTTTTGGCAATATGAGCAGGATGAAAGCTGCATGCGTGGAGTAAGGTGTTATATTGTGGGTGTTTACGAAATACTTCAGTATGTAGAGTGTTGTCATCATTTCTGCTTCCAAGTACATCCAAATAGGTGATCCAGTCATGATGGTATTTATTCGTAAATTGTAAGCCCTACATGTTATCATTAAGATAACCTACAAATTCATGAGATATTCTACATCAGACCTCCACACCATCCAGCAATCATCCAGATATCTGCACCATATGTCAGTTGATTCCAAATAGATGTTGTGCATGACATCATAAATAATATGTTCTTCTATGTAAGCCATGTACAAATCCGCATGTATAGGGGCAAACGATGCCCCCATTGCCATGCCACGCACCTGTAGATAACATTGCTTACCATAGAAGAAAACATTCTTGTTGAGAACGTGTTCCGTTAAACAGATGAGAAGAGTGTTGAATCCAGATTTATATAGGTCTGATTTGTGTAACCAGTATTCATAGGTGTCCAAGCCAGCCCAGTGTGGTATGTTGGTATACAAAACACAAACATCTAATGTGCATAGTAACCAGTAATCCTCAATTTGCATTTCATTTATTATATCCCAAGAATTCCGTGCTGTCTTGAATTCTGGATCTCACCCATTTTAATAATGGTTTACGATATTGTGTTAGGAATTCTGACAAAGGTTCTGTCAAAGAACCATTGCCGGCCACAGTTGGTCTGCCCGGGGGATGTTGAGGGTCCTTATGAATCTTTGGAAGAAAATATATGTATTGGCTGGTTGGATCTGGAACCGTGAGGTGGTATTTAGTTTTTCTCGGTTTAATTACCCAAAAATGTCGTCGGTTAGCCTTCCGACTACCGGGATTACGAAAAAACGCAAAGATAAAGAAATTGACAGGCCTACAAGGTCCAAAGCTGCCAACGACGCTTCTCCTAAGCCAGTCGCCAGGTCACTGGTACTCAGTGAGGTGCTTTCGCAGCCCCTGATACCCGCTACTTCTGACTCGCAGGCCTCTACTGAGACCCATTCTGAGTCCGTTATGCCGCGAGATGCTTCAACTGTGGAACCTGCGGATGTCTCTACCTCGGATGGGTCCGGAGCCGCTTTGCAGGCACCGGCTTCTGACGGTGTATTCAGGCCTACGGACTTGCGTATTAAACCGACGCCCCCTTCTTAATTTAGGCCAAAATCTCGAATCATACCTAAAAAACCAACGCCCAGGCCGCATGCTCAGGCCTCTATGCCTAAAAAACAAATAAGAATGGCTGAAGATCTTATAACTCTAATCAGGGGAAGCCAACCTCCCCCTTCTAAGAGACCTAGAACTGAAGTTGTTTATGAATCTTCTGAACAGGATTCTGATTTTTCTGATTCTTCTGATGATCTGGATTTGCCCTTATCTACTTATGAGGATTCTGATGCAGAGGACTCTATTCCCTCTGCTTCCCCTCCAGAGGATTTTTCTTTTGGTGAGACCTTGCATACTCTAAGGGAGCATTTCCACTGGGAAAGCCAGGATTTTTCTGATTCTAAAAAAAGGCTTAAGGATTTCTTACTCCTGCCTCAGCATAGGCCTTCAGCTGTACCTCCTGTACTAGACATTGTTGATGATGCCTTTTCAGAATCTAGTTTGGCCCCTGATTCTTTGCCCCCTGCTCCCAGAAAACCTGACCGATATTACAGGGTTCCTGATTCTCACAAGTTCCTTTTTAAAAATCCTATTGCTGATCCAGAGACGGTTTCACAGGGACCCAAGGGCATTAAGGCTTCTACTACTAAAAATCCTTCCCCCTCTGTTAGAGACTCCAGGGCGCTACATAGATGGGGTAAGAAAGTTTACACTTCTGCAACCTTGGCCATTAGGGCTTTAAACTGCCAGTTTCATATGTTAAAATATCAACAACATGTTATTGGATTGCTTAAACAGAAAATGATGTTAATGCCTGACTGTGCTGAGAATAAAGAAGTACAGGATTTAATGCATTCTGCTGAACAGGTTGGAAAACATACTTTGCAATGTGGATTTGATTCATTAGAGGCATCTTGCAGAGCTGCTGTTACTGAGTTTGTGCTCAGAAGGCATGCTTGACTTAAGGAGCAATCTTTGCCAGATCATGTTAAAGCTAAATTGTTGGATGCTCCCTTAAATCAGGACCGCCTGTTTGGCAACAAAGCTGAGGAAGTTCTTAAAAAGATGGAAGATAAAGCTAAATCTATGCAAACTGTTAAAGATTTCTTACAAGTTCAGCCTCGTAGATTTAGTAGGCACTGGCCCTCTAAAAATTGGTCCTTTCCAGCCCCTTCCAGGTCTTCTCATGCCAAACCCAGACACAGCAGACAGAAACCCTAGGTTTCAGTCCCAAGGGACACACAAGACTAGGCAGTGGGGGGTTTCTGCACCCAAACCTGGGAGCAGCAAGACTCCTCCCTATGGAAAACCGTCTCAATGACTTGCTTTTAAGACTTCCAAGCACTTCCCAACTGAATGCTCCTTTAGGCAGAAAGATTGGTCTGCAGGCCAAAAACTGGAAACTCATTACCCAGGACAAATGGGTCCTAAATATAGTGTCCCAAGGATACAGATTTCATTTCCACACGTTACCAATACCAAATGGGTGGCCAGATCTACCCCCAAATCAGTGGACAGAGGCCCAAAATCAGGTACTCTCTCTCTTAAACATGGGGGCTATTCAGTTGGTACCAGAAGAGGAAAAGGGACAAGGTTTCTATTCAAGACTTTTCCTGATACCCAGAAAAGGCAATACATGGCGTCCTATCCTGGACCTTTCCATTCCAAACACCTTTCTGGTGATTCCAAAATTCAAAATGCTGACTCTTCACCAGCTGCTTCCTATGCTAGGCAAGGATGCATGGTTGGCAATACTGGACTTAAAAGAAGCATACCTGCACATCCCTATCAGGGAGTCTTGCAGAAGATACCTACGTTTCAAAGCAGGCTTACATGCACTGTCAGTTCTCTGTACTGCCCTTTGGCTTATCTACTGCGCCCAGGGTATTCACAAAATGCCTAGCTCCAGTCGTTGCATTTTGCAGCCAAAGAAATATTCAAATATATCCATACCTGGACAATTATCTAATTCAGGCAGAAAGCAAGGACATTCTCTTCAATCATCTGGCCTTTGTTCAAAGGGTACTGACTTGTCTGGGGTTCACCATAAACGAAAAAAATCCCATTTGGTACCCTGTCAACAAATTATATTCCTGGGAGCAAGCTTGAATACAACTTCCCAGATAGCTTTCTTCATGCCAGAGATATGGATACATTTGACAACTTACTTCAAACAAGTGGCCACAAAAACCCAGCTATCTGCAAGGCAAATACTGCAAGCCTTGGGGTTCATGGCCACATGCATTCTTCTAATTCCATATGCAAGGCTGCATATGAGGAAACTACAGTGGTATCTCAAAAGCCTATGGTGTCAACATTCAAAAGCCTATGGTGTCAACATTCACAGGATCTGGAAGCAAGGATTCCTATCATACCTTGCCTATGCCTAGAGTTCCTTTGGTGGGCAGAAGCCTGCCACCAAAACGGGACTACCATTCGCATTACACCCTGCCAAACAAATCTTAACAACAGGCGCATCAGACTATGCATGGGGGGCTCAGGGAAGTGCATTCGGGGCAAATGGAACCCCAATCAAATGCACCTGCACATAAATCAAAAGGAAATGTTAGCTGTACAGAATGCCCTGACAGCCTTCAAGGACCACTTTTCTTCCAGGACAACTAATGGTAAAGACAGACAACACCACTGTCATGTGGTACATAAACAAGCAGGGGGGTACACCATTCTTACACCATCTACAGACTAGCCATGGCATTGTGGAACACAGCCTTGAGCTACCCAAGTGAATCTACAAGCTCAATTCCTGCCAGGAAAACTAAATACACTGGCAGACGGACTAAGTAGAAACCTCATGGACCCACACGGATGATAGCTGGAACCAAGGATTTTCAACTTGTTGACAAGCAAATGGGGGAGTCCAGACATAGACCTGTTTGCCTCCCCCCAGAACCATCAACTGGACAAATTTTGCACAAGGATTCCCCACAAGCAAGCTTGGAAAGTGGATGCTCCATCCTTCAGCTGGAAAAACCTATCAGTTTATGCGTTTCCTCCTCTGCATCTGCTCTCCAATGTACTACTAAAGATCAAACGGGACAAGCCAAGGACAATTTTAATTACACCAGACTGCCCTCGCCAACACTGGTACCCACTCTTGCGCAGTGTGTCTAGCTTGGCTCCGTGGCATCTGCCTCAGACTCCTTCCCTGTTGCTGCAGCAGGAGAACATAATTCTGCACCCTCAGCTGCATACCCTGAACCTAGCAGCATGGCTAATTACCTAATCTCTCCTTTACCATCCCTCAGTAAATCAGTGATGGATATCATTTTAGAGGCAAGGAGGCGTAGTACTAGAAAATCTTATGCTGCAAAATGGAAATGATTCTGTGCTTGGAACCAGTCTCAAGGAGTGAATGCAGCAGTGCCCAATTTACCTCAGATTCTACAGTACGTAACTGAGATGCTTCACAAGGGCTTGTCTTTTTCCTCCATCAAAATTCATGCCTCAGCCATTTCAGGTCGTTATAGCACAGAGCCTCCCCTCTTCTCTCACCCACTGCTCAAGCAGTTTCTCAGAGGGGCCAAAAATCTAAGGCCACCCAGGAGAGCTCCAGTTCAAGCCTGGGATCTTAACTTTGTCTTGGAGAAACTCACTCTTCCTCCCTTCGAGCCAGCTGCTACTGCAGATTTAAAATTTCTTTCCTGGAAAACAGCTTTCCTTTTGGCAATCACTTCTGCAAGAAGGGTATCTGAATTACAGGCCCTTATGGCAGTGGAACCTTTCATCATCTTTCATGCGGGCAGGGTGTCTCTCAGAACCAATCCCTCTTTCATGCCCAAGGTGGTATCCAGTGTGGCTCTTAATCAGTCCATTCATTTGCCTACCTTTTTTCCTAACCCACAGAGCAAAGGGGAACGGATACTGCACTCTTTAGATGTGCACAGACAGCTTAGCTTCTACTTGGGCAAGACTAAACCTCAAAGGAAATCCTGAACAACTACTGGTGGCATTTGCTGCAGGGACAGAGGGGAAAGCTACTGCAAAACAAACCATTTCAAAATGGATAGGCCACTGCATTCATTTCTGCTATAAGCACCATGGAAAACCTATCCCACAGGGCATCAGACCCCATTCAACCAGGGCTGCATCCACCTCAATGCCTTTCTCAAGGGAGTCCCTACTAGGGACATCTTAGAAGCTGCTACCTAGAGTTCTGTACATACTTTCACCAAGCATTACCATTTGCCAATTTTCTCTAAATCCAGGGCTGGTTTTGCCACTGCATTTTGCAGGACCTTCTAGCTGGTCCGAATTCTATTTAAATTCCTCCTCCCAACCTTAGCTTTGGGAATCTACCCAAATGTAATGACTGCAACAGTGAAACACTAAGAACATAGTTCAGTTGTGTACACTTACCATAAATGTAGATGTCCGAGTGTATTCACTGTTGTAGTCCTGGTTACTCTCCCTCCAGCCCCCCCTTTCTTCCTTTGGCTATACCTTTACTCTCACTTACTATGCTCTAAAAGCATTTTGGTGTATTTGCTTTTCTGTTGGAGGTATATCCTTGTATTTATAGATTTAATTGATTCCTGACATCTGGGGCAAGAAAAACTTATGTAATGGCATTGGCTGCATGTTTTATACACCTAACGACCTGACGTCATGGAAGAAGAGACAGCAACTGACGCAGGACCCAAGACTTTGTTTATCAGGCCGACTGAGGGCTACTGCAAAGCAGATAACCCAAATGTAATGACTGCAACAGTGAATGCACTCGAACATCTACATTTATGGTAAGTGTACACAACTGTACTTTCTCTCTCCTATAACTTGTAATTTTTTTTTTTTTTTTTTTTACAGGGTAACAAAGCTTGTGATAGAATGGCACAGTGGAATCAATTACAGCAGTTGGACACCAGGTACTTGGAGCAATTGCATCAGCTTTACAGTGACAGCTTCCCCATGGAACTGCGGCAGTTTCTGGCACCGTGGATAGAGAGCCAAGACTGGTATGTTACACTTCTGGAGAGAAAGCGGTACCAAATACCAAGAAGACAGGCTGCACAAACATGATAATACAACTAGGCAGGAATAAAAGAAACCAGATCCTCAGTAAACATGGTTTAATATTTCAGTACAATCTGATGTTTGTTTTATTGATAATTTGTCATTTAGGTGCTTTGAAACTGTTTTCATTTATTGCTGAAATGTTGCATATGATGTCCTGTTCTGCATTCTGAAAGGATTTCAGCAAATTAGATGATGTACTAAGGAGCATGAACATAACACAGGCATGAATCCTACGACGTATGAGGAGAAGCTTGTGGATGTGAACATGGTGAAAGAGGAGCAAAGTAGAAACATTCCAGCATTTTACAGGAGTAGTCAAGGTGTCTGCGCTGGTGCAGCAGTTAGCGTTGCTGCCTCACAGCAAGAGGTTCTCTGGTTCGATGCTTGGCTGGTGCTCCTCCTGTGTGGAGTCTGCATGTCCTCCCTGCAGTCGAGTGAGTTTTAAAGACATGCAGGTAAGTGTATGTGTGTGGCTTCTGTGAAGGTTGGGCACCGGGCTGACAACTCGACACTGTAAAAACACTACTGCCAATCAGTCTGCAGACTGGTGATATGCTGTGGCGACCCGTAACTGTGAAAAGCCAAAAAACATTTACAGGAGTAGTTAAGGTACAAGACGGGAATATTAAGCAAACTTTTTTTTTTAATGGAATTCTAGAATTATGTAGGTAGCTCTGTGTGGATGCTTGGGAGTAAGGAATGTGTTGCAGAATTTCCAGAGCCAAGTACGGTCGAGAGAAGTGGTACAGTGAGTAACAAAAACATTGCAGGATAAGTGGGCCTAATAAAATTTTATATGATTTTAAACATCTTTGTTAAGTTACACTTTAGACATAGACATATATACAGTGATAGAAAAGAAAACAAACCATATCAACATTTTTCATATTTTTGTAATGTAAAAAACAAAAGGCAAAAAAAGGCAAGATGTAGAACTCCACACAACGAATTTAATGTTAGCGTTTCCTTCACCAATACGTTTCCTTCACCAATATCAATGAACTTCATCAGACAAATAATATCCAACCCTAACCATCTTTAAATACATCCTTTAACAATGACATCACAAGCACCTTGATTATATTAAAGACAAAGTATTGAAAAAAAACTCCCATTAAAGTTTCACAGTACATAAACTAAACATAATTTTAAATACAATTTTAAATAATAAAATAATATACTACACCTAATGATTTCAATTTAAAAAGACATTTTATAAAACAGCAGTCATTTAAACCAGGGTGGCCGTGTGCATTTAATCTTAGCTGCAAAAACTGCTCCCATCTGATGTTGTTAATCTATATTCATTCCTTACTGATGGGTTATCAGTTCCGTCCTTGGAACCAAGCCGGCCAATATCAAGCTCACGTCAGCCAAAAACTCTCGAGCCAAGGTTCTACCCAGAATGCTCTACTCTCTGTTACCCCAGATCTCATTTGCCGCGTTGCTGAACAGCCATGTCAAGCCACTGTCTCAGCTAAGTGTCTAATTTTTTTGACAGTTTCTATATTATTACTCTAAAATTTTCTCAAAAGTTTATTCTAATATTTTCCTACCCTATCACACACTTTAGACTCTCTCCCTTTAGTCCTTTCACTTTATTACCCTCTTTTTCTTACCTTGTGGTAATTTTCCATTACCATTGTTGGTAATCCTTCTTTTTCTGTTTTTACCCTTTTCTTGGGTAGCCATTATTCTTCCTTTTGCTACTGTACTTCTTCTCCACAACAGCTATGTTGGATAAGAAAAGTTCTGTTGGTTTCAAGCAGTGCAAGGATTGCAGCCATAAGTTGCTGCTTTCCGATGGCCATGACTTATGTGTCTATTGTCTTAATGTATCACACTTGACTGTAGATCCTCCGTGTGGGATCTGTAAAAGCTTCTCTACCAGGACTTTAAACGAGAGGAAGAATAAGTTAAAAGGTCTCTAAGTCTCCTTTCTCTGAGGCTATTTCTGGGTCTGAGGGCTCACCCCCCTCCTGTTAAACCCCGCAAGAGGCGTTCTTCCTCTTCTTCATCGAAGTCACTCCCTTCTTCCTCTGGAGATCGTAGAGAGTCACCTTATAAGAATGTGAAATTGATTACTATACCGGCACTGCCACCTGTGACCCTGTCGACTCCAGGCTCGGCACCACCCCAAATGATCCTGACTACAGCCATGTCTCCTTTATTGATAGCGGCACCGGAGTTTCTGGTGCAGACAACTACGGTTCCGATAATTCTGTCGCAAGCCCTAATGGCACCGTCAATACAGGTTCAGTCCCCTTCGACACCGTTGGTACAATCACCTTCAGCCCCAAGTATGACTCTTTTGTACTCCACGGCGCAGACTTTTTCAGCACCGACATGTACTTCAGTGCAGTCCTTCTCAGCACCATCCTTATTGTTGGTGAAGACACTTTCCACTACGGCACCGTACCCTTTGGGGTAGACCTTTGCCTTTAAGGTGCAGACACCTTCAACTGCCATGGCACCGACATATTCGGCTCAGACTTTTTCCACACCATTTTCTTCCGTGCAGACTTCCTTGGCTTCGAGCTCTGCACCTATTGAATTAGCAAGGACCAAATATTCCCCTTCATTGGATCCTTTTGCAAGCAGTCAGTATAGTCCTTTCCTGAAAAGGCCAGAATTGCCATCAGCCTTCTCCATGAGGTCAACCAAAGGTCTTTCTGAGCCGGATGTGTTGCCGCTTGTTGACCAGTTGCTTGTGACCAGAGGTCTCTCTCAACCATCAAAGTCCATGTTCCCTTATTCAGGTGAGCATATTTTGCCTCAAACCTCAACGTATACTCCTCCTTCGACTTCTACTCAAGTCCCAAAGCCTATTACTCCGACAGCGCTTTCCTCCCTCCGACTTCAATAGTGGATCTCATTTTGGAACCAGAGTCGTCCTTGTGGCCCTCAGTGCACTGGGCATCGGGCTCTTCTCAGGCCAGTGGCTTTGCAGTTGGGGAGGACATTCCTGGGTCCATGCCGATTTTTTTTTTTTTTTTTTTTTTTCTGTGGCACCTTCCAGGGATGCTCTCTCTCTTAAGGTTCACTGTCCTCTTGAGACTCCTGGTCTGGGGGCGGGTTCGTTGAGGTGGGGTGTAACCCCGGTTCCGAGGTTGTCATGCTCTGTTCCTGACTCCCATCCCTCCTTGGGCGGGCCGGCCTTCCAGGCAATGGAGAGGGTGCTTGCCTCCGCTGGCAAAGCTCATTTGTCAGAGTCCTCTTCCCCCATCTGTGCCGCAACAGCCACAAGCTTCAACCCCCGGACACCAGGCACAAGAGCTTCAAGTCTCTCCTCCTCAGGAGATCCCCTCTTTGCAGTCTTCCCCAGAACCTCCCACTGAGGAAGTGCCCCGGAAAGCATTGTGCAAGAGGAAGCACATGGACTCCACTGAGGAGTCCTTGACTGAAGATACGGATTTTGATGACTGGGAAGGGTCCCCACTGTCTGATGAGGTGTCCTTTGGTGACATCCTCGAGATCCTTAGACAGAGGGGTGACTGGAAGCCCTCTAATCCTTCCTCTGAGGAATCTCCTGCAAGCTTTTTGTGCCCAGCTCCCTACCTCCTGGGTCACCCCACCTGCAGATGAGCTTGTCCAGCTCATCATGCAGTGTGCATTGAAGGCTCCTGATACCGTGGAAGCGATACCTAAGGGGCCAGACAAGATATTATCGCCTCCCATGGAGCACTCTCACTGGTCAAGTGGTCTCCCAGTAGACACTGTGGTGGTGGCAGCTGCTACTAAGAAGGATTTGGCAGAAGAGAGCCAAACTGTCCATTCACCCAACAAGGAGTCCCGGTTGATTGACAGATTAGGGACGCATGTGTTTGCTTCATTGACCTTCACCATAAGGTCTTTGAATTATTTGGCACATTTTACCAGGCTTCAGCGAGATCTTATCAACCAGCTCTCTAGCTTGGCAGGAGCCGTTTCTGACCAAGTCCGTGATAATGTGGCTTCTCAGATAGCCACCCTAGAGTCCATTTCCAACCCTTCCATGCATTTATTTTTCACGCAACGGAAGGGGCAGCTAGAGTGGTAGGCGCAGGTATAGTCACCAGACATGCTTGGATGCACCTTTGTGACTTTGCAGACTCCTTTAAGGCTTCCTTCACGAATGCCCCCATAGAGGCCACTTCTTTGGTGGCAGCTGCTACTAAGAAGGATTTGGCATAAGAGAGCCAAACTGTCCATTCGCCCGACAAGGAGTCCCGGTTGATTGACAGATTAGGGACGCATGTGTTTGCTTCATCGACCTTTACCGTAAGGTTTTTGAATTATTTGGCACATTTTACCAGGCTTCAGCGAGATCTTATCAACCAGCTCTCCGAAAGCTTGGCAGAAGCTGTTTCTGGCGAAGTCAGTGATAATGTGGCTTCTCAGATAGCCACCCTAGAGTCCATTTCCAACCTTTCCATGCATTTATTTCTCGCGCAACAGAAGGGGCAGCTAGAGTGGTAGGTGCAGGTATAGTCGCCAGACATGCTTGGATGCACCTTTGTGACTTTGCAGACTCCTTTAAGGCTTCCTTCACGAATGCCCCCATAGAGGCCACTTCTTTATTTGGCCCTAAAGTCAAGGATACGCTGGCACGGTGTGAACAAGATGGCAAGACCTTGTCTGCCGTTAGTGTCGATACTCCACTTCTCAGCGATTCTATTCCAGAAATCAGAGGAGTGGAAAGATCTAGCACAAGAAATCACAGGGGTTCTTTCTGGGATGCACTTGCCGAGTTTTCTCCTAGAGGCAGAGGGGGAAACTCCAGTGGAAGACCCTCCCTTCGGGGCAGCGGAGGTCCGCGAAACCAGGGTTCCAGAAATTCTTTCTCTGGCCAACACTATCAGCGCTCATGAAGCGTTGCCCGACTGCTCACCTCTGGAAGTGGTCGGGTCGTTTCTCCTTGTACCCTGTTGCCTGGCATAAGATAACAACAAACTCTTAGGTACAATGGATTTATATCCAGAGGCTATCGCATCCCCTTCCATCTTTGCCCAGTCTCATCAAGAGTGTTACCCGACGTTGCACCCAGTCAAAGGGAAATAGCAGCACACAAAATCAAAAAGCTGCTACAGAAAAGAGTCATCCAGACAGTCCACCCAGACCAGATAGGATCCGGATTTTACTCCAGGTTCTTTTTAGTGCCAAAAGACAGGGGACTGGAGACCAATTCTGGATCTCAGTACACTAAACAAATTTGTAAAAACAGAGACATTCCGGATGGTCACGGTTCAGTCTATCCTTCCTCTTTTGGAAGAAGACGATTGGATGTGCTCTGTAGATCTTCAGGATGTGTATGACCACATAAAGATGGACAAACGCTCAAGAAGATACCCCCGCTTCCGTATAGGAGCCAGTCACTACCAGTATTGAGCCCTGCCCTCCGGTCTCTCTACAGCCCCCAGAGTGTTCACAAAATGCATGACAGTGGTTATCGCTCACTTGCGACTTCAAAGATTCCAGGCGTTTCCATATCTAGATGACTGGCACCTTACCACCCCCCAAGCGTCTACTGGAAGAAGCCCTGCAGTATACTCTCTTAATAGCTCGAAGCCTGGGAATCACTATAAACTGGGAGAAATCCAACACAGCCCCAATTCAGTCTTTGGAATTCATAGGGGTACTGTTGGACACAAGAAATTGCAAAGCATCCCTTCCAGAACACAGACTTCAGAGAATAAAACAAGTTCAACCATTACTCTGTCATCACAAATCCCCAGCTCAGTCTGTACTTCAGCTATTGGGGTAAGTGGCAGCTTCAATCACCATTATTCCCCTAGCCAGATTCCACATGAGACTTCTTCAGTGGCTACTTCACTCAATGGTACCCTCTTCAACATCCTTTGTCTTTTCAAATAAGCGTGACTCAGAGTTGCAAACAAATATTTTACAATGATCTCACCCTTTCACCCCCTATCTACCAGTAGTCACGGTGACCACAGACGCCTCCCTGATGAGGTGGGGGGGCTATGTCAGGGAAACTCGGTCCAAGGCACCTGGTCGGAGACAGAGGCCCCTTTGCATATCAGTGTCCTGGAACTGAGGGCAGTGCTTCTAGCGTTGCAAGCATTTCACTCCATCCTTCCATCAGGGACTATTGCGATCCAATCAGACATGTCAGTGGTCTGATACATCAACAAACAAGGGTGCACCAGATCTTACCTGTGATGCCGAGAGGCCTTGAGAATATGGCAATGGATGATGGCTCACAACCGCTTTCTTATTGCAACGCATATTCCCGGGAGCTCCAACATGATGGTGGACAAATTGAGCAGGTGCATTCTACAGCCTCATGAGTGGTCCCTCAATCCTCTGATAGCGGCAAAAATCTTCCACCACTGGAGCCAGCCTTGCTGCGACCTATTTGTCTCCCCAACCAACTACAAGTGCAACAACTACTTTGCCCCGATCCCCCCTCGGGGACAGACACCAAGGGACACTCTAGTCCACTCTTGGCCCTCGGGTCTTCTTTATGCCTATCCACTTCTTCCCGTCATCTCCCGATTTCTAAAGAAAGCATGACAGTTGAAGTGCAAAGTAATCCTCATTGCTCCGTATTGGCCTCGACAAGTCTGGTTTCCCTTCCTCTGGCCTCACCTGCTAGATCAACCATGGATCCTCAATCCATCACCAACGTTGATCTCCCATCCGCAGGGTCTGATTCACCCCACTCTAACAACCCTGAAACTGACAGCTTGGTTTCTCCACTTCCTATGATTGCCAGGTATGAAAACCTTTTGTCCCCTATGCATGATATTCTTAATGCATTTCATAAATCGTCCACCAGACTAATCTATCTTAACAAATTGAAGAGGTTCTCTCTATGGGCAATAGATAAGCAAATAGACCCCCTGTCAGCCCCAGTCTCGGTGCATTAGATTACTTGTCACATCTTTGCCACTCTGGGGTGTCTGCCTCTACTATCCGTGTACATTTAGCTGCCATCTCGAATTTTCATACTGGTTTTCAAGATTCTTCACTTATGTCAGACTCTGTAAGACTTTTTTGAAAGGGATTATCCACCTAAAACCTCCCTTCAGGAACCCGTACAACCTAGGGATTTGGCCTTAGTTCTGCAAGCTTTAACATCTCCACCCTTTCAACCTGCATCTTCTTGTGATGTAAATTATCTCTCTTGGAAAACTTTGTTTCTGATTGCAATCACATCAGCCAGACAATTGTCAGAACTTCAGGCCTTATGCATCAAACCTCCTTATCTTATTGTCCATAAGGATAGGGTATCACTGAGAACCAATTCTACCTTTTTACCAAAAGTGGTGTCAGAACGATCTATCAACCAGTCTATTGATCTCCCAGTGTTCTTTTTTTAAATACTTTGTCTTTAATATAATTGAGGTGCTTGTGATTTCATTGTTAAAGTATGTATTTAAAGATGTTTAGGGTTGGATATTATTTGACTGATGAAGTTCATTGATACTGATAGACGAAAGCGCTAACATTAAATTCGTTGTGTGGAGTTCTACATCATGCCTCTTTTTGCATTTAGTTGGTGGTTTTATTTAGTTGCTGTCGTGATATTTATAAAATGTACTTTACATATGTTTCCTTTATTTTTAATGATTCACTCCAATATTATATAAATTGCTCCATTCCTGCCTTCCCTTAAACCTCACAGCCCTCAATATTATTCTGTTTGTATTTTTCCTACAAATTCAATTTATTTCTATGCAGATTGTTCCTTCCCTTTTCTAAAAATCCAACATATAGTTCTATTTATCTCCTTTACAATATGCAGTTCTTCAGCTACAGGTGATTTTCTGCTTTCCATTTTCTAGTAATTGCACTTTTGGCAGTCAGTAGCATTGAACTTGGTGAGGCCTTATTCATTCTCTCTCTCTTTATATGTGTGTATGTATGTATGTGTGTATATATATATATATATTATATATATATATATATATATATATATATATATATATTATATATATGTTTATATGGATCTACTTTACTTGACGTAAAACTCATTTGACAGACACCCAATTGACCTAAATTTAATTTGACTGACAACACATTTGACTGACCCCCATTTCACCGACAGCTTGCAGTGCTGAATTTCAACATACTAAATCTTAAACCATAGACAAGCACACTTAGAACACCAATAACTAACCCTTTCCAGAACTTAAAAACTACTTACTTACCTTAACAGAAATGGGACAGTGTACAACCAAACTAGGTGGGGGGCTAATCCCCCAACACCCCCAAATGTGGGGAGCTTTGCCCTCCCCAATTGTATATACTAACTGCAGGATCACACTACAGTGGGGAAAAGGGCATATACCTTTAACTTGCCTTACAGTACTCTACACACTGCCACTACTGCTGGAAATGCACAAAACATTCGCCAAATTACTTTAGATACTTCCCATAAAAATATAGAGAGACATACCCACATTTAGAAATACTACAACATTACTTTCTACAGTTTTAAAGTTACTGTAATTCTTTTTATCACAAGCAAGTCACAGGTGAAGGGAAACCCACAACAAGTCTATCTTAAATGTCGGTAAAATGGGAGTCAGTCAAATAAGTGGTCAGTCAAATAAAATTTAGGTCAAATGGGTGTCAGTCAAATGAGTTTTAGGTCAAATGAAGTAGCTCCATACATATATATATATATATATATATATATATATATATATATAAAATCTGTGTGTGTAATTTAGATTCTGTGTCCCAGCTTAAAAGAGCGATTTCCTTAGTTACAGTCCTTTACTTCCCCAGCATGTCTGATAGCATTGTGTAGGAAATTGCCAACTTATTACAATCCTGAAAATGTTTCCTTTTTACCTCCCTCTTTTCCATAACCTTCAGCATTTGTTGTTTGCCTGAGGAAAAAACATCCCTGAATAAATATAATTAAAAATGCCTATACAGAAACTTCAAGCAGAAGTCCTAAACCTTCTAGGATTTGTTTCATATCTTACTAGCCAAATTGGTGTCCTTCCATTGTTCCTTTGTAAATTGTTAACATTTTCTAACCTCCTCTGATTCTTTTAATTGTCATGCAGTATATTATATGCCCTACTAATTATCCTTTTTTTAATAGCTGCTTCTGTTCTGGACTCCACTAAAGCTAGTTTTTCAGTTATCAATCCGCCAGTCTCTGATTTGCAGTCCAAACTTCTTCTTGGCTTCATCCTACTGTTACCTTTCCCCTTCTCTTATTATTTGTCTAAGTACTTTTATTTCATTTTGCAATTTTCTCAACTAAATTACAACCCTCTCTTGCATATTTTCTATACCCCCCCTATTTGCCATCATCCCTGTTGGTAAAATCTCCTTTTTTCATTCTTGTATTTGCTTAGTTCTTAAATTACATCTTACAGCATTATCATACTCTGTATGGTTGTTGTTACTCTCCTTAGGAAGCAACACTGAAAATCCTACTTTTTCCTTATTTCTTCAACTTGCCCCCATTCCTTCATCCCTTTCTACTTTGATTTGTAACTTTCTGCTTGTGTTGTGTAACTCTGAAATATCCACTCATATCAGGTAATCCAGACTACCTTGCTCTAGGGGGGGGGGGTCATTTATTTCTTCTTAATTCCTGTTTTTCTCTCCCAGATAAATTCCTTCAACTCTTTATTAATTTTTGTATACAACTTTTCCTGTGGTTTTGATAAATACGTCCGACCTCTGTATAAAATTAAAGGGACTAAAAACATTCTCTGTCTGCATCTTATTATCTATATCCATAATTAAGAGTTTCCAGTTTCTCACTTTTTGTGTTATTTGTTTAGTGTCTTCCTACAATACTTGGCTGCTGTAACAAAATTCTTTTTAACTCGTACACAGTAAACTACACTTAAATACAGCTCCCCGTTATCTGGGACTCAAGCAACCAGCATTTGATTGGTTCTTATGCCGGGATACAAGCCACTCAAAAATCAGAAAGCAGAGACACTTCTCATTGTGAAACAGTTCCACATTGAGTAGAAGTGTCTCCGCTTTGTGATTTTTTTTTTAGTGGCTCATATGCGAGCCAATCAGAAATCATAAGGGGAAGCCACTTCTGTTAAATGCCGAACGGCCTGCTTTTCTCCATTGAACAGAAGAGGCTCCGTTGTGCGATTTATGATTGCTTGTATGCTGGTATACAAGCCAATCAAAAATTGCAAAGCATAACTGAAGCAACTGGCACATACACTTAACAGCATTCACTAATCCCCACGGGTGCTGGTTAAAAACTTGGAAACTGTCTCAAAATGTTTCACAACACCAAAATTT